>NC_091155.1:53301947-53324447 GCF_040958095.1 Procambarus clarkii
ATTGGCGTGAAGTCACCAGTGGAGTCCCACAGGGCTCTTTACTCGGTCCTATCTTGTTTTTGATATATGTAAATGATCTCCCAGAGGGTATAGATTCATTTCTCTCAATGTTTGCGGACGATGCCAAAATTATGAGAAGGATTAAGACAGAAGAGGACTGTTTGAGGCTTCAAGAAGACCTAGACAAACTGCAGGAATGATCGAACAAGTGGTTGTTAGAGTTTAACCCAACCAAATGTTATATAATGAAGATAGGTGCAGGGAGCAGGAGGCCAAATACAAGGTATTATCTGGGAGAGGAAATTCATCAGGAGTCAGAGAAAGAAAAAGACTTGGGAGTTGATATCACGCCAGACCTGTCTCCTGCAGCACATATTAAGAGGATAACATCAGCGGCATATGCCAGGCTGGCCAACATACGAACGGCATTCAGAAATCTGTGTAAAGAATCATTCAGAACTTTGTATACCACATATGTCAGGCCAATCCTGGAGTATGCAGCCCCAGCATGGAGTCCATATCTAGTCAAGGATAAGACTAAACTGGAAAAGGTTCAAAGATTTGCCACCAGACTAGTACTCGAGCTGAGAGGTATGAGCTACGAGGAGAGACTACGGGAATTAAACCTCACTTTGCTGGAAGACAGAAGAGTTAGGGGGGACATGATCACCGCATTCAAGATTCTCAAGGGAATCGACAGGGTTGTTAAAGACAGGCAATTTAACACAAGGGGCACACGCACAAGGGGACACAGGTGGAAACTGAGCGCCCAAATGAGCCACAGAGATATTAGAAAGAACTTTTTTAGTGTCAGAGTGGTTGACAAATGGAATGCATTAGGAAGCTATGTGGTGGAGGCTGACTCCATACACAGTTTCAAGTGTAGATATGATAGAGCCCAATAGGCTCAGGAATCTGTACACCTGTTGATTGACGGTTGAGAGGCGGGACCAAAGAGCCAGAGCTCAACCCCCGCAAGCACAACTAGGTGAGTACACACACTCTCTCACACACACACATACAGTGGACAGTGAGTCGAGCCAGCCGTGAAGGCAGGGTCGTGGGGTCACGCGCTACGTTAAACGCCAATATTTTTGGATTAATTAAGGGTACAGTGACAGATTACAGATCTAGTGGTATCACAAAGTGTATAACCGCCACGAATAGAAAAGAAAAATACCGTGCTATCGCTGAACTTTGTGTTAAGCAGTGAATTCATTAGACAGGCCAGGTGGGAGGCCCACGAGGCTTTGTTTACATATTGGGTCAAGTGAATCAGAGGGACAGTAAATTGGTGAATTGTAACACAACTGACGCACCGATACAGTGACTGACTCCAGAGATTTGTGTTAGATAGAGAAGAACCGCCATCATCAATCTACTGGATTAGTAAATCACCACGTTGGAGGCGACGACATATCACTTCGTCATCCAGCCATCGTAATTATACACCTGGTTGTGTGAGCGGGAGGCTGATTGGTAAGTACCCCTCTCTGGTCATTTCTTCAGGTGTACATAGTGAGGAAAAATATTATGAAATTCTTGTTCAGTATATCATATACATTTAAAATCTCAAAGTGGCTCATTTTGGGTAGAGGTTGACATTTACGGCACCCCTGTAACACACGCATGCACACACGCACGAACGCACGCACGCACACGTACGTTTGTAAGTACACGTGCACACACACGCAAAAACAAACAAACACACAAAAGTACACACACACTCAAACGTCCAGTCAGGCTAGAAAGGATTAACACCTTTTGTGGAAAGGGAATAAGACCTCACTCATAATCCACCCCCTCTCTTACCCCCCCATCTCACTTACCTAATACACTCCCCCCCCCCACCCACTCCCCACTCTCTCTCTATCTCTCTCTCCTTCTTTCCCTCTCTCCCTCTCTCCTCCTCTCTCCCTCTCCCACACACACACACACACACACACACACACACACACACACACACACACACACACACACACACACACACACACACACACACACACACACACACACACAAACACACACACATACACACACACACACACACACACACACACACACAAACACACACACAACACACACAACACACACAACACACACACATACACACATCACACATAAACACGCACACCCGTGTGTTTGTCTCTCTCTCATCCCTATCTCTCACCCCTCTCTCTCACCCCACTCTCTCACCCAACTCTCTCACCCCTCTCTCCCACCCCACTCTCACCCCTCTCTCTCTCACCCCACTCTTACCCCTCTCTCCCACAAACTCTCTATCTCTTTCTCTCTCCCTCTTGCTCTCTCTCTCTCTCTCTCTCTCTCTCTCTCTCTCTCTCTCTCTCTCTCTCTCTCTCTCTCTCTCTCTCTCTCTCTCTCTCTCTCTCTCTCTCTCTCCCTCCCCCATCCCGCTCTGCCCTCCTGACAAATCCTATCACGGCACAACTATAGGAACAGGGGCAAGCATGACAGCCAGAGGTACCAGAGGAACAGGGAAAAGTCAAGGTGACGAAATGAAGGAAATGTTCGCCCAGTTTCTGGAGGACATCATGAGTGAGATGCAATAAATGATGCAGGAAATGAAAAATGAAATAAGCAACCTGAAAAGAGAGCTGACAGCAGCAAAGGAGGAGATTAGAGCCCTCAAAAAGAACAGTATCGATGCTGAGACTCAGAAAATCATCCAGGAAGAAGGTGGTAATAGTGTTTTGGAAGAGAATGCCACAATAAAAGACACATTTGCAGAAATACTAAAAAAAATAAATCTGAAGTAATGTCTGCAGTGATGGAGGTGGCCATGAAAGCAGCCACCTCACAGGAAGCGGCACGCTCCACTAGCCAGCTGCTGGAAAGGAAAAGATCAGTGGTTGTTGTGGGTATTAAACAGCAGGAAGGCTCCAATAGGACAGAGTGGAATGATAAGGACAAAGTGGCAGTGAATGAAATACTGAAGGCACTAAACATGGAAGGGGCTGAGCATAGCATTGAGAAGGTTTTCAGGCTAGACTGGTACAACAAAGACCGAGACAGAGTGATAAAGATAGTGTTTTCAAACGAGAACACAAAGGAGAAGATTCTATCAAGGAAGAGCTACCTGAAAAATGTGGGAGAATTAAAAAATGTATTCTTCCATAGAGACATGACGAGGGAAGAGAGAGCCATGGCGGCGGAAACAAGGAAAAGGCGCAGGGCGAGAGGGGCAAACCACGAAGTCACCGCTCCCAACACAACACCCCAGAGGCGAGGGGGAAACCCACAACCAGCTACCCAGTAACACCAACGGGGAGGATAACCCCGCCACCCTCCTCTGCATAGAAAACCCCCTCTCCCCAACTCAAATGTTCAGCCAAAACTCCCTTCCCCCCACACACAATCCCCACCATTCTACCCCTCCCCTCCCCTCCTCCTGCCATGTTCCCCCTCCCCCCCTTTCCTTCCTGTCCTCCCTCCTCTTCTATATATATATATATAATCTATACCCTCCGGGAGATCATTTACATATATCAGAAACAAGATAGGACCGAATACAGAGCCCTGTTTGACTCCACTGGTGACTTCACGTCAATCTGAGGTCTCACCCCTCACCGTAACTCTCTACTTCCTATTGCTCAGGTACTCACTTATCCACTGGAGCACCTTCACAACTACACCTGCCTGTCTCTCCAACTTATGTACCAGCCTCTTATATGGTACTGTGTCAAAGGCTTTCCGACAATACAAGAAAATGTAGTCCGCCCAGCCTTCTCTTTCTTGCTTAATCTTTGTCACCTGGTTGTAGAATTCTATTAAGCTAGTCAGGCAAGATTTTCTCTCCCTGAATCCATGTTAGCGATTTGTCATGAAGTCCCTTCTCTCCAGATGTGTTACCACGTTTTTTCTCACTATCTTCTCCATCACCTTGCATGGTATACAAGTCAAGGACACTGGCCTGTAGTTCAGTGCCTCTTGTCTGTCGCCCTTTTTGTATATTGGGACCACATTCGCCGTCTTCCATATTTCTGGTAGGTCTCCCGTCTCTAGTGACTTACTATACACTATGGAGAGTGGCAAGCAAAGTGCCTCTGCACACTCTTTCAGTACCCATGGTGAGATCCCATCTGGACCAACAGCCTTTCTAACATCCAGATCCAGCAGGTGTCTCTTGACCTCCTCTCTCGTAATTTCGAACTCCTCCAAGGCCGCCTGGTTTACCTCCCTTTCTCCTAGCACAGTGACCTCACCCTGTTCTATTGTGAAGACCTCCTGGAACCTCTTGTTGAGTTCCTCACACACCTCTCTGTCATTCTCTGTATACCTGTCCTCGCCTGTTCTAAGTTTCAATACCTGTTCTTTCACTGTTGTTTTCCTTCTGATGTGACTGTGGAGTAGCTTTGGTTCGGTCTTGGCTTTGTTTGCTATATCATTTTCAAAATTTTTCTCTGCTTCTCTTCTCACCCTGACGTACTCATTCCTGGTTCTCTGGTATCTCTCTCTGCTTTCTGGTGTTCTGTTATTCCGGAAGTTCCTCCACGCCTTTTTGTTCAGTTTCTTCGCTTCCATACATGCCCTATTATACCATAGATTCTTCTGTTGCTTCTCGGAATTTTCCCTTTGGGCCGGGATGAACCTGTTTACTGCCTCCTGACACTTTTGGGTAACGTAGTCCATCATACCCTGTACAGACTTGTCTCTGAGGTCTGTGTCCCAAGGTATTTCACTTAGGAAACTTCTCATCTGTTCATAATTCCCCTTTCGGTATGCCAGCCTTTTGATTCCTAGTTCTTTTTTGGGGGAGATAAGTCCTAGCTCTACCAGGTACTCAAAGTTCAATACACTGTGGTCACTCATTCCCAAGGGCGCTTCCATCTTAACTTCCCTTATATCCCATTCATTTAGGGTAAATATCAAATCAAGCATTGCTGGTTCATCTTCTCCTCTCATTCTTGTTGGTTCTTTGGTGTGCTGGCTTAGAAAGTTTCTTGTTGCCACGTCCAGCAGCTTAGCTCTCCATGTTTCTGGTCCTCCATGCGGGTCTCTGTTCTTCCAATCTATCTTCCCATGGTTGAAGTCTCCCATAATTAGTAGTCCAGATCCATTCCTGCAGCAACAGAAGCTGCTCTTTCTATTATGTTAATGGTGGCCATGTTGTTTCTATCATATTCCTGTCTAGGTCTTCTGTCATTTGGTGGTGGATTATATATGACTGCGACTATAATTTTTTTCCCTCCATTTGTTACAGTACCTGCTATGTAGTCACTGAATCCTTCACAGCCCTGAATATCCATCTCCTCAAAATCCCAGCCTTTTCTTACCAGCAGAGCTACACCACCCCCACCTCTTCCTTCCCTCTCTTTCCTCATAACATAATAGTCCTGTGGAACACTGCATTTGTTATAGTTTTCGTGATCTTTGTTTCTGTGAGGGCTATTATGTCTGGGTTTTCCTCTAGTACCAGTTCCCCAAGCTCATTTGCTTTATTTGTAATTCCATCTGTTAGTGTACATCGCTTTGAGGCTCACTTTCTTCTGTCCCTTCTCAAATCGCCTCCTTGGTGAGTGTTCTGCTGGTGGGGGAGGCTGTTCCATGGGTGTGAGGGAACCACTGATCTGTTCCTTTCCAGCAGTTGGCTAGTGGAGCGTGCCGCCTCCTGCGAGGTGGCTGCTTTCATGGCCACCTCCATCACTGCAGTCATTACTTCAGAGTTATTTTTTTTTAGTATTTCCGCAAATGTTGCTTTTATTGTGGCATTCTCATCCAGAAAACTATTACCACCTTCTCCCTGGGTGGTTTTCTGATACTCAGCCTCGATACCATTCTCTTTGAGGGCTCTAATCTCCTTCTTTGCTGCTGTCAGCTCTCTTTTCAGGTTGCTTATTTCGTTCTTCATTTCCTGCATCATTTCTTGCATCTCACTCTTGATGTCCTCCAGAAACTGGGCGAACATTTCCTTCATCTCGTCACCTTGGCTCTTTCCGGTTCCCCTGGGACCTCTGGCTGCCATGCTTGACCCTGTTGGGATGGGGAAGGGGGAGAGAGAGAGAGAGAGGAAGAGAGAGAGAAAGAGAGAGAGAGAAAGGGAGTGATAAAGGGAGAGATAAATCATATAAATAAATGTGTGTATGTGTGTGTGTGTGTGTGTGTGTGTGTGTGTGTGTGTGTGTGTGTGTGTGTGTGTGTGTGTGCGTGTTTGTGTGTGTGTGTGTGTTTGTATGCGTGTGTTTGTATGTGTGTGTTTGTGTACTCACCTATTTTTACTCACCTATTTGTGCTTGCGGGGGTTGAGCTTTGGCTCTTTGATCGTCTCTCAACTGTCAATCAACTGGTCTACAGATTCTTGAGCCTACTGGGTTCTGTCATATCTACATTTGAAACTGTGTATGGGGTCAGCCTCCACTACATCACTGCCTAGTGCATTCTGTCTGTTAACTACTCTGACACTGAAAAAGTTCTTTCTAACGTCCCTGTGGCTCATGTGGGTACTTCAGTTTCCACCTGTGTCCCCTTGTTCGCCTACCATCAGTGTTGAATAGTTTATCCTTGTCTACCGGGTCGATTCCCCTGAGAATTTTGTAGGTAGTGATCATGTCTCCCCTTACTCTTCTGTCTTCTAGTGTCGTGAGGTGCATTTCTCGCAGCCTTTCTTCGTAACTCATGCCTCTTAGTTCTGAGACTAGCCTAGCAGCATATCTCTGAACTTTTTCAGGTTTCGTCTTGTGCTTGACAAGATACGGGTTCCATGCTGGGGCCGCATACGTCAGAATTGTTCTTACGTATGCGGTATACAAGGTTCTAAATGATTCCTTACACAGGTTCCTGAAAGCAGTTCTGATGTTAGCCAGCCTCGCATACGCCGCAGATGTTATTCTTTTGATGTGGGCTTCAGGAGACAGGGTTGTTGTGATATCAACTCCTAGATCCTTCTCTCTGTTTTTTTCACGAAGGACTTTATCTCCCAGTCTGTGTCCTGTGTCAGGCCTCCTGTTTCCACTGCCTAGTTTTTATTATCTTACATTTACTCGGGTTGAACTTTAGTAAGCCATTTGTTGGACCATTCATGCAGTCTGTCTAGGTACATCTTCTAGTCTCACACTGTCTATCCTCCGTGTTAATCCTCCTCATAATTTTTGCATCATCAGCAAACAATGAGAGGAATTATTCAATACCATCTGGAATATCATTTACATATATAAGAAACAGTATGGGTCCAAGGACTGAACCCTGCGGGGACTCCACTGGTGACGTCTCGACAATCTGAGACCTCACCCCGCACAGTGACTCGCTGCCTTCTGTTACTTAGGTACACCCTTAGTCTAATGGAGTATCTTCCCTTTCACTCCTGCCGGCATCTCCAGGTTTCGCACTAGTCTCTGGTGTGGCACTGTGTCAAAGGCTTTCTAGCAATCCAAAAATATGCAGTCTACCCAGCCCTCTCTTTCTTGCAGTTATTCTTGTTGCCTGGTCGTGGAATTCAATTAATCCTGTGAGGTATGACTTGCCATCCCTGAAACCATGTTGGTGTTGTAACACAAAGTTTCTTCGCTCCAGATGTTCGACTAGCTTTTTTCACAAAAAAAATTTCCATTAGCTGCATGATATGCAAGTTAGGGAAACTGGCCTGTAGTTCAGTGCCTCCTGTGAGAACCGACCTGTTAGTTTTACATTTATTTAGTTTATATAGAGTTTATATTCACGTTAATTTATATATTTCTATAGCAATTTGTATGATGTTCAGTGGACTGTATATCTGCAATATTCTCACAAATCGATCCTTACACATTAGGGGTTTTTATATTAAATTCATATATATGCAGCCAATCAAACTACATGTATTAAACCACATATATTAGTTAATAAAATTGGAGGTGCCATATCTTATTGTATGGTAGGCTTAGTCCACCAGGTATCACTAGGATGTAGACTCCAAATTATTCTCATGAGAGGCTAGCTTCCATCACCCAAGTAACTGGACGTACCAAGATTAAGTCTTGCTTACTCTTCTTGTTCCTGTCAAAGGGCACTAGCTGTAAAGCCGGAATCCTAATATATATGACAGCTGTATCAGAGATAACATTAATATATATTTATATCTTAAAGTATTTAAGAATAATTCCCAACAGAATAGCTGGTGAATTTATAGTACTATGTGGCAATGATATCCCGTTTGCTATTGACGGAAAATTCCACTACAAGCTACATTTTCTATGGGTTAACTTGTGTATACAACAGCAACAATATTATCTGCCTGTTGTATTAATATTAGTAAAAGGTGTCAGGTTTTCCGACACCTACTGTCTATCCTCCTTCTTGTATATCAGGACTACGTTTGCTGCCTTCTAAATTTCTGGCAGTTCACCTGTTTCCAGTGATTTGTTATACACCATGGCGAGTGGCAGGCACAATGTTCCTGCTCCTTCCTTTAGTATCAATGGTAATATTCCATCCGGGCCTATAGCCTTTGTCACATCCAACTCTAGCAAAAGCTTCCTTACATCTCCACTGGTAATCTCAAATTCTTCTAGTGGTGCCTGGTGAATTATTCCTTCTCTTATCTCTGGAATTTCTCTTTGCTATAAAGTGAAGACTTCCTGGAATTTCATATTGAGTTCCTCGCACACTTCTTTGTCATTTGTAGTGAATCTGTCTGCCCCTATCCTCAGTTTCATTACCTGCTCCTTCACTGTTGTCTTTCTCCTGATTTGGCTGTGCAGCAATTAGGGTTGGGTCTTAGCCTTCCTTGCTATGTCGTTTTCATATTGCCCTTCTGCCTCTCTTCTCACCCTGACGTATTCATTCCTGGCTCTCTGGTAACCTTCTCTGCTCTCAAGTGTCCTATTGTTTCTATAGTTTCTCCATGCTCTTTTACTATAATGCTTAGCCTGCTTACATCTCTAATTAAACCATGGGTTTCTCATCTGCAGTTCAGTTTTTACCTTTTGGGCCGGGATAGACTTTCCTGCTGCCTCTTTGCACTTCTGCGTGATGTATTCCATCATGTCTTAGGCCGTATTTCACCTTAGCTCTGATTCCCATGTTACATCCGTTAGGAATTTTCTTATCTCCTTGTAATTTCCCTTACAGAATGCTAGCCTTTTGCTTTCAGCTACCTTTCTCGAGTACTTTAGTCCTTCTTCGACCAGATTCTCAAACGTCAGTACGCTCATTCCTACTGGGGCCTCGAAGTCAATTTCCCTTATGTCGGAGTCATTCAGAGTGAAGACTAGGTCGAGTCTCGCTGGTTACTCGTTTCCCCCTCATCCTAGTGGGTTCCCTGACATGTTGGCTTAGGAAGTTTCTTTTTGCCATCTCCAATAGTTTGGCTCTGCATGTATCCTCTCCTCCGTGCGGTTCCTTGTTCTCCCAGTCTATCCTTCCGTGATTGAAGTCCCTCATGATGAGCAGATGGGATCGATATCTACAGGCAGCAGAGGCTGCCCTCGCAATTATGTTATTACTTGTCATGTTGTTTCTGTCATAATCTTGCCTGGGTCTTCTGTCATTTGGTGGAGGATTATATATCACCTACTACTACTACTCTAGTTCCTCCCATCGTCATGGTGCCGGTTATGTAGTCTCTAAACCCTTCACAAGCATGGGATAACCATCTCCTTGAAACTCCATTCTTTTCTCATGAGTAGGGCCACTCCACCTCCTCCCCTACCCTCCTCTTTCCTTATTACAGTGTAATCCTGGGGGAACACTGCATTTGTTATGATTCCTGAGAGTTTTGTTTCTGTGATTCCAATTACATCTGGGATTACTTCTTGTGCTCTTTCCCTAAATTCACTCACTTTGCTTGTATTCCAATCTATGTTTGTGTACATCACCTTGAAGCTGACTCTTTTCTGTCAATCCACAGTTTCTGTTGCTTCCACTGGAGTAGGTAAACATGGAGGGTCTGAGATGGGGAGGGGGAAGGGGGGGCCCTGGGTCATGAGGGCAGCTGAGAGTGAAGGGGATCCTGGGTTGTGGGGGGGAGGGCTGGGAGGATCTGGTTTGGAGAGGGTAGGGGCAAAGTGAGGGCTTGGAGGGGTTGGGGAGAGAGGAGGGCTTGGGGGTATGGGGAGAAGAGAGGGGGTTTGGGGGGGAAGGGGAGTAGGGAGGGCTTGGGGGGATGTGGGGGAGGAAGGAGAGCTTGGGGGGGGGAGGAGGGAGGGGATAGGGGGGTGGGGGGAGAAGGGAAGGGCTTAGGATGGTGGAGAAGGGTAGGGGCTGGGACAGGTAGGGTTTTTATTGGTTGGGAGATGGGTGTGATCCTCCTCCCACTGGGATTGATGAATTGCCTGTGGAGGGTTCCCCTCTCCATTCTGGGATCGTAGGGTTTTGAGTTAAGCTCCCTGATTCCTTTCCCTCTCCTTGCGCTCCTTCCTGGCTGCTGCTGCCCTCTGTCTCTCCTCCCTTGTCACTATCCCTCTGCAGGAATACCTTTTTGAACTTCAGCACATTGAGTAGGATGCTCTTTGCTAAAATTTCCTCTTTTGTGTTCTCGCTTTTGAAAACCACTTTTATCAATCGATCTTTGTCCATGTTGTACTGGCCAAGCCTGAAAACCTTTTCTATATTCAATTCTTCCCCCTTTATCTGTACTCCTTCAAGGATCTCTTTGATTGTGGTTTTGTCTATATCGCTCCTCAGCCTTGGAGTGGCCCCTATTTGCTCCTTAATACCTACTACAACTAGTGCTCTTTTCCTCTCTATCAGTTGGCTAGAGCATCTTGCTTCTTCCTGAGAAGTAGCAACTTTTACGGCAATTTCCTGTACTGCAGAGATAACTTCCGGGTTTCTTCAAAGTATGTCTGCAAATGAGGGTTGTATTGTAGAAGTCCCTTCTATAGATACATTACCATCTTCCTGAGGGCCAGACCATGGCTGATATTGCCATGGTCCATAGGGATTGGACCATGAGAATCCCCTTGAATCCCCATGAATCCCCATGAGAATCCCATGGGGATTCTCTTTCAGGCTTTTTTTTATCTTCTCCCTTGCCACAATCAGTTCATCCTGCAAGTTGGCTACCTTTTCCCTCATTACCTGAGGTTCCACCCAGATTTCACTCAATATTAGAAAGAGTGCATCCTCAAGCAAAACATCTTGTCCTTCTCCTCCCTCTGTGTTACGTCTGCTCTCTGCCATGTTTGTTTCCAATTCCAGTCCTCCAATCCAATGTGTTTCTGTACCTGAGTACTTCTGTCTGGGTTTCCATGTTTTGTGGGAAATTCGAAGTTTTCTCGAATATGAACGGTATTTGGCCATTCCTTAGAAGGCGACCCACAACAGTCGACTAACAACCAAGTTCCTAATTACTGTTAGGTGAACAGAGATAACGGGTGCAAGGAGACGCGCCTAGATGTCTCCCCCTGCCCAGGATTCGAACCTAGGACGTGCCGGTTGTGAACCGACAGCTCTGACCACTGAGCCACAGGTTACCCGTGGTGTGTGTGTGTGTCTGTATGTGTGTGTGTGTTTGTGTGTGTGTGTGTGTGTGTGTGTATGTGTGTACTCACCTAGTTGTACTCACCTAGTTGTGTTTGCGGAAGTTGAGCTCTGGCTCTTTGGTCCCGCCTCTCAACCGTCAATCAACAGGTGTACAGATTCCTGAGCCTATTGGGCTCTATCATATCTACACTTGAAACTGTGTATGGAGTCAGCCTCCACCACATCACCCCCTAATGCATTCCATTTGTCAACCACTCTGACACTAAAAAAGTTCTTTCTAATATCTCTGTGGCTCATTTGGGCACTCAGTTTCCACCTGTGTCCCCTTGTGCGTGTTCCCCTTGTGTTAAATAGACTGTCTTTATCTACCCCTATCAATTCTCTTCAGAATCTTGAATGTGGTGATCATGTCCCCCCTAACTCTTCTGTCTTCCAGCGAAGTGAGGTTTAATTCCCGTAGTCTCTCCTCGTAGCTCATACCTCTCAGCTCGGGTACTAGTCTGGTGGCAAACCTTTGAACCTTTTCCAGTTTATTCTTATCCTTGACTAGATATGGACTCCATGCTGGGGCTGCATACTCCAGGATTGGCCTGACATATGTGGTATACAAAGTTCTGAATGATTCTTTACACAAGTTTCTGAATGCCGTTCGTATGCTGGTCAGTCTGGTATATGCCGCTGATGTTATCCGCTTGATATGTGCTGCAGGAGACAGGTCTGGCGTGATATCAACCCCCAAGTCTTTTTCCTTCTCTGACTCCTGAAGAATTTCCTCTCCCAGATGATACCTTGTATCTGGCCTCCTGCTCCCTACACCTATCTTCATTACATTACATTTGGTTGGGTTAAACTCTAACAACCATTTGTTCGACCATTCCTTCAGCTTGTCTAGGTCTTCTTGAAGCCTCAAACAGTCCTCTTCTGTTTTAATCCTTCTCATAATTTTAGCATCGTCCGCAAACATTGAGAGAAATGAATCGATACCCTCCGGGAGATCATTTACATATATCAGAAACAAGATAAGACCGAGTACAGAGCCCTGTGGGACTCCACTGGTGACTTCACGCCAATCGGAGGTCTCACCCCTCACCGTAACTCTCTGCTTCCTATTGCTTAGATACTCCCTTATCCACTGGAGCACCTTACCAGCTACACCTGCCTGTCTCTCCAGCTTATGTACCAGCCTCTTATGCGGTACTGTGTCAAAGGCTTTCCGACAATCCAAGAAAATGCAGTCCGCCCAGCCCTCTCTTTCTTGCTTAATCTGTGTCACCTGATCGTAGAATTCTATGAAGCCTGTAAGGCAAGATTTACCCTCCCTGAATCCATGTTGGCGATTTGTCATGATGTCCCTTCTCTCCAGATGTGTTACCACGTTTTTTCTCACGATCTTCTCCATCACCTTGCATGGTATACAAGTCAAGGACACTAGCCTGTAGTTCAGTGCCTCTTGTCTGTCGCCCTTTTTGTATATTGGGACCACATTCGCCGTCTTCCATATTTCTGGTAGGTCTCCCGTCTCTAGTGACTTACTATACACTATGGAGAGTGGCAAGCAAAGTGCCTCTGCACACTCTTTCAGTACCCATGGTGAGATCCCATCTGGATCAATAGCCTTTCTAACATCCAGATCCAGCAGGTGTCTCTTGACCTCCTCTCTCGTAATTTCGATCTCCTCCTAGGCCGCCTGGTTTACCTCCCATTCTCCTAGCACAGTGACCTCACCCTGTTCTATTGCGAAGACCTCCTGGAACCTCTTGTTGAGTTCCTCACACACCTCTCTGTCATTCTCTGTATACCTGTCCTCGCCTGTTCGAAGTTTCAATACCTGTTCTTTCACTGTTGTTTTCCTTCTGATGTGACTGTGGAGTAGCTTTGGTTCGGTCTTGGCTTTGTTTACTATATCATTTTCAAAATTTTTCTCTGCTTCTCTTCTCACCCTGACGTACTCATTCCTGGTTCTCTGGTATCTCTCTCTGCTTTCTGGTGTTCTGTTATTCCGGAAGTTCCTCCACGCCCTTTTGTTCAGTTTCTTCGCTTCCATACATGCCCTATTATACCATGGATTCTTCTGTTGCTTCTCGGATTTTTCCCTTTGGGCCGGGATGTATCTGCTTACTGCCTCCTGACACTTTTGGGTAACATAGTCCATCATACCCTGTACAGACTTAACTCTGAGGTCTGTGTCCCAAGGTATTTCACTTAGGAAACTTCTCATCTGTTCATAATTCCCCTTTCGGTATGCCAACCTTTTGATTCCTAGTTCTTTTTTGGGGGAGATAAGTCCTAGCTCTACCAGGTACCCAAAGTTCAATACACTGTGGTCACTCATTCCCAAGGGCGCTTCCATCTTAACTTCCCTTATATCCCACTCATTTAGGGTAAATATCAAATCAAGCATTGTTGGTTCATCTTCTCCTCTCATTCTTGTTGGTTCTTTGATGTGCTGGCTTAGAAAGTTTCTTGTTGCCACGTCCAGCAGCTTAGCTCTCCATGTTTCTGGTCCTCCATGCGGGTCTCTGTTCTTCCAATCTATCTTTCCATGGTTGAAGTCTCTCATAATTAGTAGTCCAGATCCATTCCTTCTAGCAACAGAAGCTGCTCTTTCTATTATGTTAATGGTGGTCATGTTGTTTCTATCATATTCCTGTCTAGGTCTTCTGTCATTTGGTGGTGGATTATATATGACTACGACTATAATTTTTTTCCCTCCATTTCTTACAGTACCTGCTATGTAGTCACTGAAACCCTCACAGCCCTGAATATCCATCTCCTCAAAATCCCAGCCTTTTCTTACCGGCAGAGCTACACCACCCCCACCTCTTCCTTCCCTCTCTTTCCTCATAACATAATAGTCCTGTGGGAACACTGCGTCTGTTATCGTTTTTGTGATCTTTATTTCTGTGAGGGCTATTATGTCTGGGTTTTCCTCTAGTACCCGTTCTCCAAGCTCATTTGCTTTATTTGTAATTCCATCTATGTTAGTGTACATCGCTTTGAGGCTCACTTTCTTCTGTCCCTTCTCAAATCGCCTCCTTGGTGAGTGTTCTGCTGGTGGGGGAGGCTGTTCCATGGGTGTGAGGACCTGTGAGGTGGATAACAGGGTCTCAGATGATACTGGGATGAGGGGCGGGGGATCCAGTGAAGGGGGAGGGACAGGGAGGGTATAGGGTGAAAGGGGAGGGAGGACAGGAGGGAACGGGGGGGAGGGAGGACTCGGGAGGAGGGGAGGGGTAGAAGGGTGGGGATTGGGTGTGGGGGAGGGAGATTTGGCTGAACATTTGAGTGGGGGCAGGGAGGGTTTGGGGTAGGGGGGTTTTCTATGCAGAGGAGGGAGGCGGGGTTGTCCTCCCTTCTGGTGTTACTGGGTAGCTGGTTGTGGGTTCCCCCCTCGCCTCTGGGGGTGTTGTGTTGGGAGCTGTGACTTCCTGGTTTTCCCCTCTCGCCCTGTGCCTCTTCCTTGTTTCTGCCGCCACAGCTCTCTCCTCCCTTGTCATGTCTCTCTGGAGGAATACATTTTTTAATTTTCCCACGTTTTTAAGGGAGCTCTTCCTTGATAGGATCTTCTCCTTTGTGCTCTCGTTTGCAAACACTATCTTTATCATTTGGTCTCGGTCTTTGTTGTACCAGCCTAGCCTGAAAACCTTCTCAATGCTATGCTCAGCCCCCTACGGTGTGTGTGTGTGTGTGTATGTGTGTGTGTGTGTGTGTCTGTGTGTGTGTGTGTGTGTGTGTGTGTGTGTGTGTGTGTGTGTGTGTGTGTGTGTGTGTGTGTGTGTGTGTGTGTGTGTGTGTGTGTGTGTGTGTGTGTGTGTGTGTGTGTGTCTGTGTGTGTGTGTCTGTGTGTGTGTGTGTGTGTGTGTGTGTGTGTGTGTGTGTGTGTGTGTGTGTGTGTGTGTGTGTGTGTGTGTGTGTGTGTGTGTGTGTGTGTGTGTGTGTGTGTGTGTGTGTGTGTGTGTGTGTGTGACATTCACATGTTGACATTCACATGTTGACATTCCATAGTTAACCATTACAGAATTTAAAGAAAATGGAGTTTTTTCGTGACGTCATCTCAACAAGACGTATTCGAGCTTCCACAATTATTTCTTTTAAACCTCAGTCTAGTATTTAAACTTAGTAAAAAAAGTATTCACTAGGACTGGACATAATTAAAGATACAACAAAATATTGCTTAGCTCCCATTGTTACTGTTAAATAAACTCAGAAAATTGGAACCAAACATTATTGGAACGCCTCCTCAGGGAAGGAGACAGCATCTTTGTCTAAAAACAATGTAAACATCACCACATGAGAGAGTACTCCCAAGAGATTTTGTAACATGCTTCACACACAATGGGCTATTCTATCCTAGTGACTTGCCACAGCAATGTCTACAATAACGGGGGATACCTTAGTTCCGATTTATGTAATAGCTATAGTTTAGGGGCCCATTTACCTTAGATAAATATAATTTCGGTTATACTGTGGGGAGAAAGTCCAAATTGAGTCTAGCTCTTTACTACACACAAATATTTCATGTCACACCTGTTCTTTATATGTTAATGAGCAATTCTTACAGCCCTAACTTTTTACAGGTAAATTTATGATATGGAGATATAAGAAGGTGAGCTGGCCACCATAATCTGTGATGCTTTCATACCCTTGTTGCTCCACAGACGCCACAGTGCTAGGCGCCTATTTACATAGGCACCCTGGACCACATGTAGTCACACCCTAGTCTGATTTAGGAATCATTAACAGCCTAATCAGTTCATAGAAACATCGCAGCTAAGGTCTCACATTCCTTTATATTAACACAGTAGATAACTGTAGTACTAACCATACTGTAGTTTAATTAGCACCATATGCGGTATAATTTATATTCAACATAAGGTAAATGTGTATAGCTTATTATTATCACCACACATTGTGGTATAAGCCGTAAACATCCCTTCAAACTATGTGCAGGTAAATTCTGGCAGACTAATTCAAATATACATTCCACTTAGAATCATAAATATTGAAGTAAACTAAATAATACAAATTAAATATTCACAAAGAATAAACCAAATAATTGGCTGCTAGGGTTACCCCACAAGCACATCGAGTGAAGCTAAGATACAAGAGTCGTGGTTTAATCCTAGCACATACAGTGGACACCGGAGGAATCCGTGACGTTGTCACTGATGTTGAAGTTTCCGCCTGGTCTTCAGTGCACCCGGACAATACACTGTCAGTGTTATAGCTGGTGACGCTCCTATACACTTCACACGTGTCCACACACACATCCAATTATCATGGCAGTGTTGCAATTAAGACCAGGCTGGAGAATTGTTTATTATAAGCATTTATTATTTGAAAAGTGAAAATGACCCTCGCAGGTATTGAAGGCCATTTACCCGGACAGATTAATAAAGGCGAGGATCTGTGTAAACAAATATCAGTTAATCATGTCAAACTGGAGGGCTATCATAAGGTTGCCAAAAAGAAATTTGACCAAGTAATAATCCAAATAGATAAATATGTGGCTGTACTTGTAGATATCATCATAGATTATGCTACTTTAGAGACTATCATACAAGAACAGGCAGATTATGAGGATACCATTCAGGACAAGTTACAGTCCTTTGTCAATATAATTACCCATTGCAAAGCCACCATAACAACAGCTTCCCTTAACCCGACACAACCAGAAGTCAAACTACCTGCAATTAGTTTACCTACATTCTCTGGAACAGAGTACGAAAACTGGGATACCTTCTGGAACAAATTTGTTGACTCAGTGGATGCTAATACCAATATGGCTTAAACCACCAAATTTACATACAAGATCAACTATGAGATGAGGCTTTAAAGGTGGTATGTAATTTAACACTGTCAAATGACGGCTATGATAGCACAACTCAGCTCCTTATGGAAAATTATGCTAAACCAGAACGAGCTACCAAACTTTTAGCTCAAAAGTTGTTGGATTTACCATCAACAGATGGATCCTCTGAGTCACTACAAGCCTTTAGAGTGGTGCTTAAGTCCTGAATCAAAGCACTTAGCCTTGAACCAAACCAAAACCAATTACCAATTTTGGTAAACCAAAATGAACTGGACTGGTTAATTCAAGTTATTGTAAGACACAAATTACCCAGTGAAATACTGGATGCGTTATGTACCTTATATAACAAATCTTCTCTGACAGTACAGGAGATTACAGAAGGTTTACGCTGTGTTATAGAACGACAAAGAGACAACACAGATAGTAAGTCAACACCTAAACCTTCATTAATCACCCATAGTAAACCCCAGAGTACAAACAGTACTAAAAATAAATCTAAACCAACTACCTCCACCCCAAGATGGAAACAAGGCAGTGTGGGAACATACACAGTGAATTCCTCCAAACCTACAGTTAATGTGTAACCCAAAGCGGTGAATCCCAAAGGTGCTGTAGTATGGAGGACGTGTTTGTTCTGTGATGGAGAACATTCCATGTACAACTGCAATACTTACCTCTGATCGCGCTACACATGTAAAGCGACTCCAGGAGTTGCACACACACACACAGGTGTCTAAGGTCACATAACCCCGACATCTGAGCAACCCAATGCGCACCTG
The DNA here is from genome assembly GCF_040958095.1 of Procambarus clarkii. Lineage (NCBI taxonomy): Eukaryota > Metazoa > Arthropoda > Malacostraca > Decapoda > Cambaridae > Procambarus > Procambarus clarkii. Next base: position 53,319,954 of record NC_091155.1, read on the forward strand.
CAATAAGTGCAATAAAACACAAATATTTCATGTCGCACATTTACTTTAATATGTTAATGAGCAATTCTTACAGCTCCTAACTATTTTACGGGTAAATTTATGATATGGAGATATAAGAAGGTGAGCTGGCCAACATAATCTGTGATTCTTTCATACCTTGTTGCTCCACAGACGCCACAGTGTTAGGCGCCATTACAGGGCACCCTGGACTACATGTAGCCATATCCTAGTCTGATTTAGGTAGCATTAATAGCCTAATCAGTTCATAGAAACATCACAGCTAAGGTCTCTCATTCCTTTATATTAACACAGTAGATAACTGTAGTGCTAACCACATTGTAGTTTAATTACCACCATATGCGGTATAATTTATATTCAACATCAGGTAAATGTGTATTGCTTATTATTATCATCACACATTGTGGTATAAGCTCTATAAGTTATCATTTACAGCTTATACCAAAATGATTATCACTATGATGATTATTAGGCAACCCCTCCTCCCCACCTTCACCACCCCACCCTCTCCACTGGCCACAAACATCACAGGAACTATTCATAGGAGTAGTTAACCAGGCACCACTAGAAGAGTTTGTGATTACCAGTGGGGATGAAAAGAAGCTTTTGCTAGAGTAGGATGTGACAAAGGCTATAGATCTGGATGGAATATCGCCATGGATGCTATAGGAAGGAGCAGAAGCACTGTGCCTGCCACTCTCAATGGTGTATAACAAATCACTGGTAACAGGGGATCTGCCAGAAATTTGGAAGATGGCAAATGCAGTCCCGATATACAAGAAGGGAGGATAGACAGGAGGCACTGACCTACAGGCCAGTGTCCCTAACTTGCATACCATGCAAGTTGACGGAGAAGATTCTGCGAAAAAAGCTAGTGGAACATCTGGAGCGAAGGAACTTTATGACACAACATCAACATGGGTTCAGGGATGGCAAGTCATGCCTCACAGGATTAATTGAATTCTGTGATCAGGCAACAAGAATCAGGCAAGAAAGAGAGGGGTGGGCAGACTACATATTTTTGGATTGCCAGAAAGACTTTGACACAGTACCACACCAGAGACTAATGCAAAACACAGGATACTGAATGGGAGATGAAGTCCATCATGAAATGGACACAGAGAAAGATCTAGGAATTGATATTCCACAACAGCTGTCTCCTGAAGTGCACATAAAAAGAATAACTTCTGCGGCATAAGCAAGACTGGCTAACATCAAAACTGCCTTCAGGAACCTGTGCAAGGAATCATTCAGAACCTCGTATACCACACATGTAAGACCAATCCTGTATTATGCAGCCCCAGCATGGAGCCCATACCTTGTCAAGCACTAGACGAAACTGGAAAAAGTTCAGAGGTATGCCACTAGGCTAGTCCCAGAACTAAGAGGCATGAGTTACGAGGAAAGGCTGCGTGAAATGCACCTCACGACAATGGAAGACTGAAGAGTAAAGGGAGGCATGATCACTACCTACAAAATTCTCAGAGGAATTGACAGGGTAGATAAAGATAAACTGTTTAACATGGGTGGTACGTGAACAAGGGGACACAGGTGGAAACAGGTGAGTACCCAAATGAGACACAGGGACGTTAGGAAGAACTTTTTCAGTGTCACAGTAATTAACATATGGAATGCATTAGGCAGTGATGTGGTAGAGGCAAACTTCATACTCGGTTTCAAATGCAGATATGAGAGTCCAGTAGGCTCAGAAATCTGTACACCAGTGTATTGACAGTTGAGAGGTGGGACCAAAGAGTCAGAGCTCAACCCCCACAAACACAACTAGGTGAGTACATCAGTGTTTATTCTGCAGAATAAACACTGAAGGTACTCAGTGAAGGTTTCTCATTCTGTAGAAAACTAATATTTTGTTTTCATAGACCAGGATGAGCATGGTTTCATTATCACACATTTGCCGTCACCTCTCCTGCTTAAACGCTGTCTCATGTTGACTAATACATTGATTCAAGATGTATGGGCTGGGTGGGTGGTTGGGGACCCAGGGTAGAGGGTGATAGGTAGTTAGTGGAGAGGGGGGTGGGAGGCGCGAGAGCCCCTGGCCTGACAGCTGGTGTGAAGCAACAAGTGGGGTGATTGTGATAAGTGCCTTGAGCACGGGTGGCCTCCACCTGTGACAGTCCTAATTCTTGCCTCACCAGTACAAGTGGTGGACGCTCCACACCAGCATCCTAGCTGAAGGGAACGCCTGAGAGGAACCCGGTATATCTTAGTGTGATCCTGGAAGACTGGAGAGAATGGCCCCGAGCTGCCTGTTGATCCTGCTGCTGGTGCCATTAGTTTCTCCCACCCCGCACAACCCCATCTCGGAAAGCTGTAAGTAGCTACCCTCCTGAGTACCAGGTGAATTATTTTAAGAACCTAAACCAGTTACTTTATATAATACAATTACTTCTACAAAGAAATCACACTAACGTGATTTATATATATCAATGAGAAAATCAGTTGGAGAATTGAGGGGTTGAGGGGGTATGCGGCTGGGAGTACCCTGATCCCTGGTTCCAGTCACCTCAGTGCTCCTGGGGGTATGCGGCTGGGAGTACCCTGATCCCTGGTTCCAGTCACCTCAGTGCTCCTGGGGGTATGCGGCTGGGAGTACCCTGATCCCTGGTTCCAGTCACCTCAGTGCTCCTGGGGGTATGCGGCTGGGAGTACCCTGATCCCTGGTTCCAGTCACCTCAGTGCTCCTGGGGGTATGCGGCTGGGAGTACCATGATCCCTGGTTCCAGTCACCTCAGTGCTCCTGGGGGTATGCGGCTGGGAGTACCCTGATCCCTGGTTCCAGTCACCTCAGTGCTCCTGGGGGTATGCGGCTGGGAGTACCCTGATCCCTGGTTCCAGTCACCTCAGTGCTCCTGGGGGTATGCGGCTGGGAGTACCCTGATCCCTGGTTCCAGTCACCTCAGTGCTCCTGGGGGTATGCGGCTGGGAGTACCCTGATCCCTGGTTCCAGTCACCTCAGTGCTCCTGGGGGTATGCGGCTGGGAGTACCCTGATCCCTGGTTCCAGGCACCTCAGTGCTCCTACTGATTTTCTCACAATTACTTTACCCAATTTTAAACCACTCTAACATATCCTTTCTTTACTGCACGAATAGTATTTATTATTATTATAAACTTGAAACATGAAAAATTAGATTTTTTATAGTGAGAGATAATCCTAGGAAATTTCTTCAGCATGTGTTAAGGCCAATGTTGCTTACAGTGGCAGACATCATAAAGTCGTGGGCTCCTCTGGTGTGGCTCCATCCTCAAGAAGTCTTCTTCCCTTCAACTGTTGATTTTCACTTACAGCATGTTGAGGTACGAGACACACTGAGATATGGTACAGTATGGTATGGTGCGCCACAGTAAGACACTAGAGGTCCTCCACACAGTAGTATGCCACTTTATAAACGGTAGGAAGGCGTACCACTGCTCGCCGTACAGTGGTAGGCCTCACAGTCATGTACGCACGAGTAACCCAGGGAAATACAAGTATCCTGCTCAAAACACTATGCATGTTAGTGGCTTTACAAGAATGTAAAAATGCCAATCTTATGGAATCTCATGAACACATTGTCTCTTCTTGTAAATGCAATAATTATTATTATTATTATTATAATAGCTGAACCCGGCCATGTGTTGTTGTGGCTCAGCAACGCATGTTCGTTGCTGAGCCACAACAACCTTCCCCTGTCCACCAGCAACCCGTTCTCGCAAATTCGTAAAGTCAATATTGACTTATTAACTACGTGCATAGGTGATATACTAGACATAATAGATACCCTTAAAAAGATTCATAGAAAACACCGACCTTACCTAACCTTGTTAGTATCTTAAGATAAGCATCTTAATTGCTTCGTAATTACAATTATTACTTAACTTATACCTATTATAGGTTAGGTAATAATTGTAATTACGAAGCAATAAGATGCTTATCTTAAGATACTAACAAGGTAAGGTAAGGTCGGTATTTTCTATGAATCTTTTTAATGGTATCTATTATGTTAAGTATGTCACCTAAGCACATATTTAATAAGTCAATATTGACTTATTAAATTTGCGAGAACGGGTTCCACCAGTCCTTCCCACTTTTACCCCCTCCCCCATTCCCTCGTCCAACCAACCACTCCCTTGTCCGCTCATCCTCCTAACCATTCCTCACTCTCCCGTCCCCTTGACCATTCCCCCCTCCCTGTCCCTTTGACCTCCTCACCATCCCCCACTCCACCGTCCCCCCCCCCCCACCATCCCCCACTCCCCATCCCCTCGTCCTCCTTACCATTTCCCCCTTTTCAAATCATTAAGTGCCGCAGTGAAATGAAATAAAACTGCAAAAGTTGACCAGACCACACACTAGAAAGTGAAGGGACGACGACGTTTCGGTCCGTCCTGGACCATCTTGAGGTTATCTTGAGATGATTTCGGGGCTTTTTTAGTGTCCCCGCGGCCCGGTCCTCCACCAGGCCTCCACCCC